>NC_088885.1:99778641-99811141 GCF_037157495.1 Lathamus discolor | reverse complement strand
ATAGTCATTCATAGTGTCTTTGATTTCTGATACTGTTTGAGAAATTAAAGAAAAAAAGGCACCAGCCAAATTCAGTCTTGGTATCCCTCTTGCTGTAATCTCCTAAAAAATACTTGCTCTGTCCTTAAGGGACCTACAATGTTTATTAATGGGAACATTAGGAGTTTTTCTTTATGTTAAGGCTATAAAATTTTTTGTAACTAAAGGACCAGGGCTGAGAAGAACCAGAGAATTGTTGATACTATAAGTGTATGCACAAAATTGTTCAATGCTTGGAGTTTATATGGGAATGTTGTTCTTTCTGGTATACTAAATATACTGTAAGTACGGGAATATGCATGAAAGAATAAGTCTAGGCAGTTATCTTGTTCAGCCATTTAAATAATTGGTGTTTAATTTTAAGGAATTTTTTATCATAGCAGCAGTTGGGCTTAAAAATGACAACAGATTAATTTTGAAGAATTCCAAAAAGCAGCTTGCTAGTATATGATGATGCTAATTTCTTATTTGAGCATTTGGATATGTGCTTGTCAGCTGATCCTTATCCATGTAGACAAGATGTTTGAACTGGAGATGGCAGATTTTTGTGGTGGGAAATTCACCTCTGAAATAACTAACTGCCACCAGTACTTTGGATATTGTGTGCTATTTTCCATAATGTGTGGAATGTGCAAGGTATGCATTATGACTGCACCCTCCTTTATATATGCATTTTCATGTTGTTGATTTGAGTATATTAATTTCATATTGTAAGTTAAAACTAGTCAATAATGGAAACAAGGTTTCTAATTATCACTCCTCAGATTTGCATGTGGTATATTAGTCCAATTTTGAGTTTAGTCATCGGTTTAGGGCTCCATCAGTAGAGGACCTGCTTAGAAAGCTTTCCCTTTGTGGGAATACAGTACCTAAGCTGAATTTCTAGCTTAGTGTAGATGTTAAGTGAGAGCTTACACTGAGCACTATTTAACTGATTATAGACTCAATATTTTCACACATGCGAGATTAAAAGAAAAAATAGTAAAAAGATCAGTTGATAACTTAAGTACCCCCACTTTGTATTTCGTGGAGCAGGCCTGTTACTCAAATGGCATATTTAACCTTTAATTTATTTTTATTTTCATTTCCCTCAGTGTTTCATTTCTTGCTTTGCTCTTGTTTGTTCACCACACTGCTGCAGCACTAAGCAGTTTATTTTAGTTGATGGACATTTTTTTTTCTTCCATGGCTGTTGTATCTCTGTGAAATTCAAAGCTAATATGAAAAAGAAGCTTCCTTTCCATTCTCAAAAAACCTGGAATTGACTTAATTATTTTAGATTTTCAGCATTTCTATTTCTCGGTGAATTAGGGTGGAATACAGGATTTCTTTATTATTGTGATTGCAGTGCATGCTGCAGGAAAATAGCCAAGTAGAATCCCTCTAAGCTAATAGTCACAGTGCTGCTTATCATTGTCTCCTTTTTCCTCTGTACATCAGGGCCAGTTTTAACCACTTAATGTAATAGTAACTGTGTGAATATCTAGATTTGCAGTAGTAATATTTTTGCTTTTTTACATAAGCCAGTGTTATTTTCTTTTTTTATTTTCTTTTTTTATTTTCTTTTTTTTTTCTTAAAGCAAATTTTCCTGATTTAAAAATACAGGTTTCAGATTCAGCTTTTTTTTTTTTTTTCTTTTCTCTCCTGCAACCATTGTTATTTGACTGTACAAAGTGAAAGGTAAATGTAGTGAATGAAAGGAGTAGATGCTTTCCAGACTAGGCCTTATCCAAAGTCCAGAAGTATATGAAAGAGTATGCCATTGACTTTCATGGCACAGAACTTGGGCCATGATGTCTCATAAAATGTAGTCATGTAGCAGGATTTTTTAAATTATTATTTTAAAATGGAAAAATAAATGATTTATTAGTTGCAAGTAACCCCTGTGTGCTGAAGTCAAAAGATGATAATTCAAAGCAAAAGTGTGAACGTGTATTTGCGGCATTTATTTTTTGAATGCTAGTGTTTGTGGGGTTTATTATTTTGGTTTTTGATTTTGTGTTTGTTTTTTTTAAAGTAAGAATGTCTTTAAGTGATTTATAGGTAGATATTGTTAAAATAGTACAACAGACTGAATAAAAGAAGGAGCTGTTTACAAAATGGTTAATAGGCTTTAAAGGCAAATCATCACTGTTGCAAGCGCCATAGTTACAGCTCAGCTTTAAAGTATATGAATTTAAAACCTAACTATTGTAACTAATATTTATTTCAAAGTACAGAATGTGTCATAGCAGTAGGGCATCCTATTATTAATGCAGTAAACTCCTGCTGTAATGATTTTTGGTATGAGGTTGCTGTACTGAAGTTTCCGGCTATATAAAAGTAACAGTGAAACATGCCTTTATTTCAGCTGTATCTTGCAGTAACATGCAAAATAACTCGTTCCCAGGAAGAGCCATATGGGCAAGTTGTTCCATATTAAACTACTACAGTATAACTTTGAGCTGGCCTCGTATGCTACAAAGTCTCTGGTTAAAACACCAGTTTTAAGGACTGTTTTTAATTCTGTTCTACATTTTAAATCAAATCAAGTCAAGGCATGGCTCTGCCACATAATGTGTTCAGGTTGGAATTTCTTAATTTTAGAAAGTTCATGTGTCCTTACCTGCTCTTTCATCACTGCAGTGCTGATGCTTTGCAAGGAGCACATCTGAGTCTTGGTCTATTTGAAATACACTTTGCAGTGCGTGCAATTGCATACTACATTACATGATTCTGCCATGCAGTTTTTTTGTCCCATGGTGCCAGCTTATATTCCAGATTGTAATTTCACTGAAGGAATTTTCATAGATCCCACTGACTTCAAATGTAAGAGTAAAAGCTGCAGAGTCGTTATGCTAATGTAGGCAGATTTGTGCAGAAGATGATACATGGCCAACATGTTTTCTTCATGTTTTCTGTTTTACCCTCTAAGAGGCACCTGCTGCTGCAAAGGGACACTGCGGTAGCTTCCAAATCAGGAGCATTCACTTTCTGTGCTTACAAAAGTTTTTGTTGTTTTTTTTTTCCTTTAGCTCTAAGTCACTACTTAAAACCTTTCTGAAATAAAAAAATAAACACAAGAATGATATTTCAGGGTAATCCTTTTTTTTTTTTTTTCCCTTAACATCTGGAAGGTGAAAGGAAAAATGCCTGTGCATTTTCAAAACAAAATGAAAACCCAACCTTTCCTGTTAAGTTTTGTATTTTAAACGGCCTTTATTCAGGGAGAGGGAATTCCCTAGCTTCACTTTATCTTTACCATAATATGGGTAGCTCATGTATAAGCTTGTGTTTTGTCGTTTTTGTTTTGGTAGTGTTTTCCAGTTGAAAAGAGGAGTGAACTCCCAGTCCTCTGCCTTTTCCAAACCTCTAGTTTGTAGTTGTACTTATCATCAATATTGCAGGCCCTGACACTCTGCAGCACTGTCACTGTATATACTGTGAAGGCAGTAAAAATGAGCACTAATCAATCTTTCAGGGAGAAGCAATGAGCATTAGAAGGCCACTATCCTGTGACTAAACACACCCCTTTTATGGAGTGTTGGTGCTAATAAAGGACAGCTTATTACTGAGGCAGAGACCAAAGCTTGGGTGAGGTCAACCATGACTGGCAGTCATCAGTCATTCTTAATGATACTTTTTCCCGTGCTTTCTAAGGGATTCTGAGCAGAGTGCAAATCATTTGGGGTCATCCATAGTTCATGTACCCACAGATGGCAAAGGTTTTGAAAGACTTTAGTTTAAACTTGGTCTTTTTTTTTTTTTTCTTGTTCTTTTTTTTTCTTTTTAAATGTTACTCAAATAGGCAAAAACCTCAAACAGAACAGATTTTTGCTCCTTTGGAATGTTGTATTTTCTTTCACTCTAGTAGATGTTTTACACACTAGAGTGCTTGTGCATTATGAAGAACTACATAAATTTATTTTTATGACGTCTGTCTTCTTTAATTATTACCTTTGATGTCTATTGGTGACTAAAGAGAGCTTAACAGGATTTCTCTCCCTTCTTAAATTTCGCAAAGTGAAACTCAGCCAGTCCCTGACAGATGTCTGTTCCTCACCTTCAGGATTATTTTATAAATCCCTTTCTGATGAGCGGAAGTGTCAAATCAAGGACAGGTCATAAAGTAAAAGTATAAACCTTTTAAAGGGAGACCTTGGTAATATATAAACATTTTGCACACTATCTGAAATTTTATGGACTTAAAAAAAAAAAAAAGATATTTTAGGAATAGGAAGGCAAAAGTTTAAAACACCAGGCAGTGTGTGTGTGTTTTTAAATATACGCTGTGCCTTTGCTCCTTATCTGTATTTCCATAGTGAAATTTTACATGTATTGAGAAAATAGCTGTATTATCCGTAGGGGCTGTCATTAAAGTTTGGGTTTCAAAGGGTCTCCCTATTTCATTTACTTTGAAATTTGTGCTTTTTTCAGTTGTCGTTTTTAAATTCTGCAATTAAGCACTCTCTGCACCACCTTGAAGTTGGTGACTGGGTATATTGCTGCTGTGATCTAGACAACTGCTGTCATTTCAGCTGAGATTTTCTGAGATTTTACTTGAGCAAAACTGTTAGTTTATTTCTAAAAACTGAGGGGAAACTGGATCATTTTGAGGGTCTACTGGCAAGCCCACATCACTGCATAAAGAAACACTTTACAGTAATGCATTACTTTATAATGTAAAATCCTGATGGCAGGTTGGAGGGCAGGAGAATGTATGTGGTTAAATCTACCTACATACATGTATATGAATGTATACAGGCCTTAAAATTGTCTGTAATCGGTGGTGTATTTTTTACAGTTACAGAAGATTTCCTTTCTATTTTCAACTTTGTACTGTTAAAAAAGCCAGGCGTGTACAGCATGTGTAAACTGAAGAATGCATTTTCACTTGATTAACATTAAAAGCTCATTTGTTTCCTCGTGTCTGTACAGCACCAAGCACAGTAGGACCCTGTCCTATGTGGAAACATTGAGAAGTTTCCATATTTTGTAGTATAAAATCGTAACGTGCTGAGGGGAAGGGGGAAAAGGTAAATATTATTTTTTTTTAAAGGTCAGAGGTTTTTTATCCAGTGTTTTTGTAGCTAGGAAAAATACCTGATAAAGTCCTTTACGGTTGATGATGTGAATGCTTTTTTGCCGCCTTGAGATTTGTGTATTTTTTGTGTCTGGTTAAAAACTTGAGTTAGCTGCACAATGCCACAATGACACACCGTGTCCGAGACTTTGGGAGAGTTAAACAAGTCACTGATGATCCAGTATGATTGGTACACCAGTGGAAATGATGTAAAGCATATGGAAATTACCTGTTGAGAAACAAACATTTATACAGTGTTCCACCTGGTAGCAGTGCAATTAGGCCTGAATGAAGGGGCTGCAGTGCTTTTGTGAGCCCCCATCCCAGTGATGCTCTCTTAATTGTTGCTGAAAACACAACTGATGCTGGAAGGCAACTTACCTGGCACTTAGACCCTGAGCCAGCGGCTGGTTTTGTGCAGTCACAGGGGTGCGCCTGTGTACAGCCGGTTGCTAGATTAGGACCTGAGGCTACGCTTCATTCGAGAACTAATTCTGTTCAAGGCTCTATGTATCAGACAAAACCTTTTATTTTCAGTTACACAGAGTTCTGGATGGTGAGGAGGAGGTGTGAGAGCATCCACATGGAGAGGAAGAAGGTGAAACTCTCATTCTCTCACCACTGGTTTGAGGGCCTCCAGACAGCCTAGGCTAGCGTTGTAGGTCAGCTGAACATGCAGGGGTGGTATTTTAGTGCTACTTGTGGTAGTTCTGTCTGGTCAGGGGACAAAAGTCACCTTTGAGTTCGGTGTCCATCATGTTGCTTTGTAGATACAAGATAAACAAAAAGCAGAGCTATTCTGTGCTTGCATCTTACCAAGGTGATGCACAGGTCCAGCCTTTCACGTAGGCATAATGCTGTTTTTTAAGTACTGCATCCCTTCTCCCCCTGCCAGTGTTTTTTGATGTTTAGGTTTTTAATTTGTATGTGAAGTCCTTTATTTTATCTTTACAGACTGGTTGAATAGGAATCGTTTAGTTTATGCAGCTTTGTGCTTTTTCTCTACAGCTTGTATCTGCATGAATGTGTTGCAGCCTGATGCGAGTTCATTCGATTAAATAAAATGCTTAAATTGTAATCCGTGCAAAACGATCATATTTGAAACACTTGATGTCTCGGTGAGAATCCATTTAATAGTGATCAGATTTAAATGATTTAACACAGTGGTGGTGGTGGGAGGTGGGGGAGGGAAATACAGTTTTGAGACATTCCTGTGTATAAAAAAAAGATTAAACCAAATTCAGATATGTCTCTCTCCCCCCTTCTCTCTCCCTCTCTCTCTCTCTCTTTTTAAGCAGTCAAAAGATATACTGTATCCCCAGTGAAAGGGTGCTTTCAATCCAGTTATCCACTTTACCCAGTCTCAGTTTCCAGAACCTTCCACACCCCCCCCTGGTTAAACTACTAAGCCTTTGATTCCTTCCTGATTACACTATGCAAGACATCTATCAAACACTGTCTTATCTGTTTGTAAGGCAGCTCAGGCCTCAGATTTAAGTCATGGGTTTTGGCTACAAGTTGGAGTGTGATTAATAATTGACTAATGTAGCTTTTATTTATCACAGGCTAGCACATTTCACCATTACCGAGTTAATTTATGTTAAGTGTAAGCTGTCGTTCAATCTGTTTTTCAACTTTTTTTTTTTTTTTTTTTTTTTTTTTTAATCCTAAGTCTATCTTTCACTTTTTGAGAAACAAAATCCTTACACAGGGCACAGTCTTACTTGGTGCCAAAAAGTTGATTTCCTTTTCAGCGGAGCCATACATCACCAGCCCTCCCAGCTGCAGTGTCAGCCCCTGACAGAATGACATGTGTCATTTATCAAAGGGGCCAGGCCGGGCCTTGGGAAACGCACACGACAAAGCCTGGGAGAGTTCATTTTGCAGTCCCCTCCTACCCTCTGCGAGCCTCTTGCCAGGAAAGCCTGTGATGTTTCTGTCTTCGCAGCATTACTGTAAGTCCTTCAACCTTCACAGAATTAACCCTCGCTGCTGCCACTGCTGCCGCCAGCCCTCCCCGCGGGGAGCTGCGATGCCCAGGTGCCATGCTGGCCAGCCAGCATGTGGAAATAACATGCAGCAAGCTGCTCCCTTGTCCGCTTCCACACTCCTCCCGGAAAGGACTTTTTTATTTTTCAAATCCCGTATATTGTACGCTATAAGAATTAAAGTCCTACATTTTTCTATGGCGGGACAAGGTCAAAGACATAAAGAATAAGGTAATAAAGCATTTCAGTCATAAAAAAGGGTAGCCACTGTCCTGTGCACAGGTAGAGATTTTTGCTTCCTGTAAGGCAGTGAGTGAGACGGCCGGGGAGTCTTCTTCCACCTTCCTGTTTAAATTCTCCTTTGGGTTATTCTGAAACCATGTGCTGAAATAAACGCAGTGGATAGTTTCTCTGTATGCCACTTCCCAACACCTGAGCTGCACAGCACCTTCACAGGGGAGCTGGCCTGGCACGACTTTTTGTACTCCTCCTGAAACTTGTCTACCAGCTAGAGGGGTCAAGGTGCGGAGAAAAGAAAGTTGATAGCATTTAACAGGGAAAGAATAATCCCCAAACCTCAAGGTGTCACTGGTACTGAATAGTTTAATTTCTGTAATGTAGTTGCCTCAGTCCAGCAGCCCAGGAAATGACAAAGGAGTTAAAGCAGAAAATAATCTTCTGTCAAACAAAGAAGAGAATATTTTCGAAATATAACAGTGTTTTTGCGGAAACAGAACTTTCTTTTGCATGTGTGTGTGCATGAAACATGTTTTAAGTGGCTGAATTTTACATCTTGATCATGTACAAAGAATGTGAGAAAGTTATTGTCTCCTTCCCTTCCCCCACCAAATCACTCTTTGTACTTTGCATAGTTCCTACCACACTGAAGTTATTTACAGCATCAGATATCATTTAAAGAGATAGCTAAGGAGACTGTAGCTTCAGCTAGGAACTTTCCAGAAAGGAGTCCTATAAATTAGCCATTGCTCAGGAGTGGCTGTTTTCTAGTCAGGGCTGGTCCTTTCATTTGTCTACATAAGGCTAATTTATTTTTGCAGCCAGATGTGGGCTGACAGCCATCACTCAGAGCTTCCTTCCCCCACTGTTAGGAGGTCGGGAAAACAGTCACGTTTCCCATTTTACAGAATCCCCATCAACATTATTGAAGATGGATGTATCTTTAAAGCAAAGATTGATTGTGGATATCGGAGTTATGGTGTCATTTATCATAGTGAATATTATTTAGACTTGGATTGTACAAGGCTGTAACTTGAGACACAGCCAGGGGAGGGACAATCTGGAAACGAGGATCCATGAACTTTAATGGATGGATGCTTTTTCAAAGCTCCACTCACTATAGCATGATTTACTTTTCTTACAGAAAGGAAACAACCATTTCAGTTTTAAAGGGCCAGCATGCCGTCTTGTCCTCTTTAGTGGGCCCTTCACGGAGGCATCCGAGACTTAAAGCTAAGACAATAAATAGAGACTGTGTCTGAATGTTATATGTATATAAGAGCTTTTATGCTAAACGTATCTAGGTGCACTTGAGACTCTCGTTTGTGTGAATTACACTAGTTAGGTTCTCAGCTGAAGGGGTGCTGTGGCTCAATAATGCAAAGTATTGATTATTGAAATGCTGTGATCTAAAATTTCAGAAGTTCCAAATACATTTCATTACAACTAGCACGGTTACATTGCCATGTTCTTCTCTTCTGGGAAGGACAAAGAGCATCTAAACTATGTATTCACTTACTGATTGAAGTATCTTACGGAAGTCGAGTGCCTAGTAAATTGCGCCTGTACCTGCTTGCACACCAACTTTCTTCGTTGTTGAGAAATGCAGCAGACCTCAACAGCCGTGTTGCTTACGTTCCACTCTTAGGTAGAAACCAGAAACATAGATCAGGATCTTGCAGGTGAAAACATACCTTGAATTTTCAGAATACACATTTTAGAAAATTGCTTACAACCTGCTGGGAATCTGAAGGCATGGTTCAGCAAAGTGTTGTTTCTGATCTAGTACCACCAGCATGCCAGTGTGCTTTATGAATTTGTTAGAATGTTTCACGCTTTGGAACATGGCTCTTGATTTTTTATAAATTAATTAGCTTGAATTCAGAAATGGTCAACTGACTCCAGTAAAGGGGGAAGTTCTTGAAACTGGTAGCATAGGTCTAGATAGAGTGTGAGCAGGTATCAAGCACACTTTCCCCACACGTTCTGACAGCTCAGTCATACCTTGAAGCTTTCTTGCCTCACTTTCCCAATTACTTTGTTCAGGTAATCACCTGCTCTCAGGTGCAGTTACTTATTTTCCATTTCCATCTTGTGTCTGATTTTCTGGTTTCCACTCATACCTTCTATTTTACACTGATTCGGGTTTCGGAATTCTTTTTCATGCCTCTGGTCATAGCTTGGGTCCGTCATGACCCACCGCCTTCAGTGGGTTGTGTATCACGGTTTGGGAATTACTGTATCATACAAAAAAAAAATGCATTGGAAGGCTGTTTATTCATGTATCTACATGTATCTACTAAGAGGAGGATAGCTCTTACCACACTTATATCTGATGAGCTCTTTACATGCTAGTATTTAAGGCAGCATTCCACAAGGATGTCCTAAAACTTGCACCAAACTATCTCCTTGTTGTGCTTGTTTTTTTTTCTTTAAACAAAAGCAGAAATCACTTTGCTGTCATAAACCAAATTCAGTACGAGAGTTTTCATATGAATAGTCAAGCACAAAAGTTTAAAAAAATTCCAAACAATGGAAACAATTATGAACATCTGTTTTTTGAATGCATATGTATTCTGTACATAACAAACAGAGAAATCCTATTATCTAGAACAATAAAAGGGAATTTCCCTTTCTGTCTGAACACTCTCTGAGAGGAATATGGACTTCCATTCAGAATCATGGTTTGAGGGTTTTGGATTTTTTTTTTTTTCTTGTATTAATGAGATGAAAATGAGGATATTTTTTCCCCTCTTTCTTGTAGTCTATATTTCAATTTCAGGGTCTCTAGTATAAATCCTGAGAGATCTATTTTTACACCTGTGCAGCTAAGATCAGAATGCCTCTATGAAGGCCTGCTATATTTACTTATACATAAGAAGTATTTTTCTCTTGCTTGAGAAACATACAAAAATGTCTTCAAAGAGGAAGCAGTTTATCAAATTCATATTAATCACAGCATCAATAATGTTGACCGGGGTCAAGTCATTACACTAAATATATTGTAACCATTATTAATGCATGTAGTCCAGTGCCATAGCAATGATATAAGACTGCTGTTTCCTGATTAAAAGCTGTTTGGTGATGCAGAGATTCAATACAGATTCTCCCTGCCTTGTGGTGACTGACAGTAGCTTCTGGTATACTGCTTTCTTCTGACAGTGGAGTATATTAATATGAACACACCTTACAGAGAGGGCTACAAGAAGTGCAGAATGCAGAAAACAAAAGTGTCTAATTTCAGCAGCCACAACTGTGCATCCATAAGGCAGCCAAATTTATCATGGCATATTATGGAGTGCAGCAAATGTCACGAAAACCATTGTTTTTTAATTTTTTTCCCTGAGAGTCTGAATGAGGTGATTTATGGTAGTTATCCATCTTAAGGGTCATCCATCAACTTTTAGTTGCTAGGCAATCAAACCAACAGCTGTTTGCTTTGAATCAAGCTGAAAAGTTGTCAGTCATCACATGCAGGTATGACCTTAGTGGTTAAAAACATTATCATGCATGCAAAATTAAAGAGGCAAAGTCCTCGTTCTCCCTCTCCAATAACTTGGTTCATTACTTTCCATGGGCAACACAGGCAGCACTGGCCCCAAAGCTTTACTTTAAGGCAGTACTTGGGAAGATCCCACTGCTGAAGACACTGGTGATTGTATCACAGAAATATTCATGTGCTATTGTAAAGTTCTGTGTACAGAAGCAGTTTTTAGCAGGGCAGTTCCTCAGATGTGACGCCAAGATAAGTAAGACATCTTTTTGAACTCGATTCTTGTTGGCATGTTTAGAGTCAAGGGTAGATCTTGAGCAGCAAAACTCAAAGCTACTGTTCAGTTGATTAGGTGCATGTCTTAACCGTTGGCGTAGTAAATGGTGCAAGATGCAGTGTAAACAAGGCTAGGATGCTGTTACTACTTCACTATGTCCACTTAGAGTGGGGCTAGAGGACACAGTGGTGAAACCTGAATTACGTGTATGCTGTTCCACCATGTTTGTTACTATAAACAGAGCAATATCACTTGTGATTTGGAGGCACTATATTTGACAGTGTAAGAACAACCTAGATGTAATATGAGGACATGAATCTGTTTCCATTCCTTGCTTCTGGTCTTCTTTAGAAATTGCTTGCAAGGAATTCTTCCAATTGTCATCTACCTCCTCTGACCACCATTTCTGACTGAAATGGCAGTCAGAAATGCCTGAGACATAACAAGAACTGCATTCTGCAAGGGATTCTAGGAAATATAGAGAAAGGTTGGAGGTAAATTGTTGAAGAGACAACAGTGCATCGTTTGTCTGTAAGCATACATTTCCCGACTTCTTGTTTGTTCCTAATACTTGCAAACTGCATGCATCTCCAGTGCTGTAATCTTGAGCCATGGAGCTGCTGGCAGATTGACAGAGATGTGGCAAGTGGTCAGAAATGCTCTGTGCAAAACTGCAGAGGGGAAGGGAAGTGAGCCATTTTTGGGAAAAAGCTGCCTTCAAGCCATTTGTTACCAGATGTAGCCAGAGGACTACCTTTACCTATCGATGAACTGTTTCAAAGTGCTCAAGCATGAGCTGCAGCTGTTGGGGTGGAAGTATTCTGCAGAGGAAATATTTGTTGCCACAGGTTTTTCTGAGACCTCAGGCCTTTCTTCAGAGGGAAAAAAAAAACTCTGTGTTTTACCTCCATGTTAATTCAGACACACTTGCAAACCTGAGGCCAGTTCTGGTAAAGATGACACATGGTAGTTGTCGATAAATCTTTCCCCAGACAGTGTATCTTATTCTGCTAACCTGTGTGAAACCGTAATTCTCTTGTCTTCTCAGGGATTCTGTTATGCGCTAACTAATAATGGTGAGAAAAGACTCTCTCCTCATTTTGATAAGCCTTTTATAATATTTCAGATTTTATTTACATAATTACCCAATTGTCTTTGTCCCCTTAATGTCTTTGACTTTCATTTGTGTATAAATTTGGCTGTGCACCTATTTAGATGCCACTGAAGCTAATAGTGAACAATCCTGTGCCCTTGAAACCACTGTGTCATCTTTGTGGGCTCTTGTGTGGGCTTTTGTTCACGTAACATCTGAGTACCTTCCAAGTGTTAATGTAAAATATATGTGCAAAATACTCCTTGTAGTGAATGCACTGATGGGTGATAACCATTTTCATAACATCCTCACTATCATATTTTCACTCATCATGTAGCTCACACCAGGTGGCTTGTTAGCAGTTGCTAATGAGTTTGTTGTAGTGTGGGAGGTTCCTAGGTTGAGAGCTACACTTGAAGTTTTGCTCCCTTGCTTGGGCTATTTCCAAGACTTGTGTGTGTATTCCTAATGTTATTTTAAAACACTTCAACACTTAATTTTGTTCTCCACAGAAATATAGATGCAAAAAAACGTGTGAACCAAAGCTTATCATGATGTATCTGTTTCTGTTTGTCCCTTAACAAAAAAACCCCTAATACTCTTTTCCCTCGTCATAGTATTATTTTCTCTATGTCTATGTCAGTAAAGCAGACTAGTAACAGTGTAAGTCCTAAATGGATCTCCTGACATCTTTGACTCCCTTCCATTTACAGCAAGCAAAACCTGCTTTTCTACTCTGTTTTCTTTTTTTGTTTGTTTGTTTTTTTTTTTAAGATAGTAACTACTATAGCTGCAGAGAGGGAAAGTTGATGTAGGTTTTACATCAGGAAACTTCAGGAGAAAATGATCACTTTGGGACAGATAGTAGTACCATGTCAAGTATTATCCCATCTGCAGTAGAGTAGTGAAATTCTTAGTGGGAAAAGGTGACAGAATCAGGCCGTTTGATCAGGTTTAATCTATGAAGTGCCTAACCTAGTCCTTTAACCTTTAGTATAGTTCAATATGTAATCCACCTGCCCACATCACCAGAGGGACAAAATGAAGAATTTAGGCTGCTGTTGAACAGAATGAATTTCCATAGTGGATCAACCTAATGTTACAGTGATGACACATGGTAATTTGATAGTTACCACGTAATAGCAAGAACAATGCGGTACATACAGTACTGGGTAACTCCATTGGATGCAACAGTAATTACATGCCATCTCACCGACTGTTAACACTTTGTTGTCTGATTACTGTGCACTTAACCTGAGTCAGTGATGTAATTAGTACAGGTGTTTCTGCACTTGAGATATATTCAGTAGACTGTGTACTTTTTTTGACTCCTTGGCCTTTGTATTTAGAGGGCGATTGTATTCTGTGTAACATGAAGAAATTTTTATCAATTTCCAGAGACATGCCTCTGTTCTTCTAAATTTTGGTGCTCTTCAGAGCCCATCCTTTACTGATGCATTCCTAGAAAGGAAAGAAAAAAAAAACAAAGAAATTAAACAAATTTCTAAAATTAGCTGTATGCTCATGTATCTCTGGCAGTCCTGTTGGTGTCTGCTGCATTTAGTTGTATTGAAATGGAATCCGAGAATAAAGTTAATGCTCAAGTGATAAGAATGTGTTTGAGTAATGTAGTGGGAATGGCTTTGTATTCAAGACAAATGGGGCATCAGATACACTTGGATGGTTTTGACTGGTTTATTTGAATTGAAGGTAGCAGATCACATGAACATCTAAATCCTGGATTTTCTGGTTTCTAAACAGTCTTTGGCTTTGTGTGTAAGTTACATTTATAGATTTGTAAAATTGTTTTAGTTATTTTTAATTTGAGAAACAAGCATCTTGTTGTCTAAAGGCTCTGAGTCAAGATCAGAGCCTGTTCAGTTGGATGCTGTTTAGAAATGCTGAGCACAGACTCTACCCCCAAAGTATACAGCCGTGGTGAAAAAGGCTGACATGGAGTAAAAAGTAAGGAGAGACAATCTAAAGGTGAAGTCTCGTAGGAAGCTTTGCAGGGCTAGGAGTATAGTCCACAACTCATAATGCTGTCTTCAGTTCTCTGTCCCTCACTAAATCACACCTATCCCTCCAACTAGGCAGCTTCTAGCTAGCACGTATTTTCATGGATAGCCTATGATGAGCTACTTTTTTCTCATCCTTTCTTGTAAAGATTGTCACTTGTATGTATTCTGTATGTGACATATGATTTATATTGTATTTTGCTAAGTGATGTCATACTTAGAGTACTTCATTTGAACTTTCGTCGTGGTTAAAACCCAACCACAAACCTCGTTCACTCACTCTCCCCGCTTCTTGCCCTCCCCCTGCTCCCGGAGGGACGGAGAGGAGAATCGAAAAGAATGCAACTCCCACGGGTTGAGATAAGAACAGTTTAGTAACTAAGGTACAACACAAATCACTACTGCTACCACCAATAGTAACAATGCTAAAGGAAATAACAAGAGGAAAGAATCCAACACCTCAGCACCAGCCGACTGATAACTTGCCCCACTCCCCCCGGCCGAGCACCCACTGATCCTTTGTCCAGCCTTCCAGTCCTAGCCCTTCTGGGTAACTCCCGGTTACATCCTGGGCATGACGTGCTGTGGTATGAAATGCCTCTTTGGCTAGTTTGGGTCAGGTGTCCTGTCTCTGCTTCCTCCCAGCTTCCCCTCCTCCCTGGCAGAGCATGAGGCTCAGAAAGTCCTTGGTCAGACCAAACATTTGAGCAGCAACTAAAAACATCGGCGTTATCAATACTGTTCCCAGGCCAAAAAATGAAAACATAGCACTGCACTAGCTACTAAGAAGGAGAAAAATGACCACTACTGCTGAACCCAGGACAACTTTACATTTGCTCATTAAGGATCAGATAGATGGAATAAAAACTTAGTTGGACAATCAGATAAACACATCATCAACCCCATTACCTGTCTGGGAAAGAGGTAAATTTTTATCATTAATCTTTTTTCATTCTTTTGCCTTAAGTAATCAGCAGCATCTGCTTTTAGGAGGTTCCCAATTTCTAGAAAATCCTTGTGAAGTATGGTTCACTTCCTCAGGTGAACAGCCAGTTCCTCACATTAACTGTTCTGTTTACACATAGAAAGCCCTTCCTCATGTGCTGTACTTCCAGCTTAACTTTTGCTTAGATCAGATGCAGCTTTCAAGGTTTGTCCCTTTGTACTCTATTTGCTATATTGGAAGGAGCACACAGAAATAAAACATTAGTATGAAGAAATAGGACTGAACCACGAACATCCCTGTAATGCTTTGCACTTGAAAGAATCTTAATTTCTTTTGACTTCTCCTAGAGAGCGTTTCTAGACTGGAGAATACTACTTGTAGCAGTTTCAGTAGAAAAGTTCAATAGATTGTATAGTCTCTGTAATCCTCAGCACAGTGCCACCCTGCCCATTTCCATCTGCCTGTGCCTTTGATTGATTGTTGCATGTTTGTATTTTATAGGCATCTTGCCAAAGCCCTCTGAGTTTATGGCACTGTCACTGTTGTTTGCTGAAACCAAAGATGTAGCAAACCCAACTGTGGAAATTTGTTGCTACCACCATTCTTTTGCTGCTGCCCTTCTGCTGAAGGTTACCACTCCCACAGCAGTGTGGATTACCTCTTCTATCATCAAAGAGAACACATCTCCATTCCTGAGCTGCTTCTGCGCAGTAGCAACTTCGTAGCACTAATCTGCTTTCGCTGACTGTCTGTACCAGGTGCAGCTAGACTTGTTCTAGAAATGAGCAGAGTTTTAGCTACCCCTCTTTTCACAAACTAAATGGAAGTGTTCTATGCCTGAGCACCAGCGTGGCTGCCATATAGGCGTACAGTGAAATGTTCTGAAGTGACGCAATTCCTTTAGAAACTTGCTGTTCTCTAGTTAGAGACGTAGTCTTTGCCTGGCATGTTGGCATTGAAGTAGTTCAGATGTCTCTTGCACCAGCAGTTCATCCTATCAGCCTTCATCTTTGCCTAGCATGTTAAACCACTGAGGATAAATCTATTCCTAAGTTTCCCTGCTTCCCAAAGAAAATTGTCTCAAAGATTTTCTTTTCCTTTGAAAACAAGATGACTTGGACTTTCTCTAAACCAGCCTTTCTCTCTAGGGTCTTGATTCGGTAGCACTGGCTGTCCCCTGCTTTGCTGCTTTTTCTGCCAGTTAAATTTTTCAGAGAGATGCTGAGATGTACAGTCACGATGTACAATTTCAAAGATGCAGTAATTGGTGGTAAGCGACAGAGGGAAGGGCAGATACAGGTGTAGCTGTGTGGTGGAAAATGTGTTGGAGAGAATATAGTGTCATCCTGATATAAGCTAAGACTGAATGGCTAAATTCAGATTTAATTTTTTTTTTTTCTGTGATACATTCTTGTCACAAGTTTCCTATGTGAGAAAACAACCTCTGCTGCTGTATTCAGATACAGTGGTTGCATTTTCCAGTGGTTTTGCTCCCTTAAGACAGCTGAAAAAGTTCTCTAGAGGCTTAGGTGAAACTCATGTGATTTCACGTGTACAAAAATTGATTTTTTCTTGATAACATACTTTGGTGAGACCCTTTTTCTTCCTTTTTAAAAAGTCTGTACCTCACTCTCCTATTTTCCTGTTTTCATTGGCTCTTCCTACTAGGTATAATTTCAGTTTCTTCACTACTGGTTGGCCATGATGAACAAGTAGATGAAACAAGCAAACAATTTTGCTCCCAGAACCTTACCAGGTTGTCGTGTGTGTCATGTCGTCTCGTGTCCCCCACCCCCAAATAATAAAAGTGGTAAAGAAAGACAGCACTGTTCTTTCATTTTTTTGTCTGCACTTCTGGGACATGTTGTCTAGCCTGAGAAAAGCTTGTGAGTGTATGTGTATGTGTTTTTATGTATAAACAAACTTGTGAGTAAAACTGTGTAGGGTGGTAGTAAAACATCTGCTTAGTTCAGTGTATAGTGGAGCACAAGGCCAAAAGCTGAATGGTTCTACTCCTTGAGAAAAGTGTGTATACAACCACATGTATCTTAGGGACATTTTATTGCAATTCTCTTTCTTAAGCTTGTGCAGGGTGTAATGGGGGACGGGGAGGGGGGCAGAAAAAAGCGCCTTCATTTGTATTTTATTCTGAAGAGGCTCTGCTACACAGGCCAGGTCAGTTCCAGGGCTCCTGTTCAAGTTTGCTGGTTGAGACTAAGAAAATTGTAACATTTATGAACTTGATTCCTCTTATTATGCATATGCAATTTGGGCTGCCTCATTTGCAGCCAATGGATTCATAGCTGCATCAGTATCAAACCGGTGGAAGCGCGAACAGAATCAGATTTACAGGATCTTTGAACTCCTCAATGATTAATGAAATTCGTAATTTTGAAAGTGTGACAGGAGGATAATCTTGACAATATTTCCCCATGTTTTCTGTGGGTGGAGGAATTTGAAGCCGGCAGTGGAAGTCAGGGGTCCTGACCTGTTCCATTACGGCGATTCGCTTCTTCGGGCTGGAATCTCCCTAGTAAATCCCTTCTCATTTCCTGCATGCACCTGTACCTCATGCTTCTGTAACTAGAGATGTGTCATGGTAGAGAGTTAAACTGTACTTCCACCATTCTGAGTCTGGCCAAGAACCAGAATATTCCCTTATTTTAAGCTAGTTCTGAAGGAGCACTGCCAGTTCCCAGTGCCTTCAACATTGCTCTTGAAGGCTGGGAATTAGAAGACCTGGACTCTATTCCTGTGCCTGATCTATTGCACTTGTAAAATGAAGTTAGCAGGAGTTGCCTTTCTGTGTTCAAGATTTTGAAATTTGCATACAAAAGGGTGTAATATAATTGCCAAGATGACAATCTTGTAACATCATAGAATGGCTAATGAGCACAGGAAGATGGTCTCAGTTTTGTTGTTTGCTGTTTTTTCCCAATAAATCTCAGTGTGGAAGGAGATACTGCTTATACAGCAGTTCTTTCTTCCAGCAGCTGCTATATATACCAGTACAGACAGATACCATGTAGTTTTTAGGCAGATTTGCTGAGATCTGTTTAGACAGCAGCCCATCACTGTAGCTTAGGTTCCTGAATAAAAGTTATAGCAGTAACTGCTGTGGTGGGTCTGGTCCTTTGTTGTGAGTGTCTGGTTGGTAATACATTTTTTTTAGAAACTGGTGGCCATGCTTTTTATTATATGCGTTATGACCAACCATGCAACTGGGACTTTCAGAGCACTTTGTAATTTGGAGTTTAGTGAGAGTGAGCATGTACATGCTGCAATTAATAAAATGTGAAGAGGCTGATTGTTGCAGCTGAAATGGTGAACTGATGTAGTTACCCAAAAAAGATTGGGAAGCGGTGACCTAACTATTACCCCATGGAGAATGAGGTTGGTCTTAAATTTGTAAAATATCCCTGTTTTACAACACTGACTATAAGAAAGAATTCTGTTAAAAGTTAATGGAGGAGTTCCAATGGAACCCTATTAGATTCTTCCTCCATTAAATGACTGATACAGACTTTTAATGGATGTTTTAACTAGGCATTGTTATCAAAAGGACTATTGCACAAATTAAAACCAGGCCCGTAATCAGTGAAGAGAAGCTGGATTTACTCCTTTGCCTTTGGCATAGAAGAGTCTGTGTGTATTTGTGTGTGCAACTGAAGGAAGGGAGAAAACAGTGGCAGAGAGAAGGATGCTAGAAATAATAATTAGAAAAGAGAAATGGAACACTTAAATTTTCAGAAGTATACTAATGTTGGCCAGTGAAAATACTGTTTAGGTAAAGTAGGTGAGATACACTTCGTTTTTTTATCTGCTGAGCAAATTTGGGTTAGGAAGAGGGGAAGAGTCTTTTCTAAAGAGCTGTCGTAGTTCTCCATTTAGTGATCCAGTTTTGATAACATTTTTATGCCAGCATACGTGCCTGATCCTGCAACATACTGAGTGTTCTGAACTTCCATTAAATTGAGTGAGAGCTGAGTGCTGAGGTTGCTTCTTACAGAGACATCATAAACTCATCTGGTGTTATTCTGATCCTGGGCAAGTGGTAGTATCTGTTTGTTCTGAATATAAGGCCAATTTTTTGCACAGCTGCAGAAAGAAGTGTTTTGTGATAGAGTCAGTGTAAAAGATACTTGATTTGGAGCTGTCTCCTGTCTCCTGCTATGATGGCAGTATGAAGTGTTTGCATGAAGAGTAGAGGATTTGACATTCTGTTGGGAACAAAGCTGTTGGCTTGGTGTTATGATATTTTAAAGTTTTCTTTTAAAAAGCATCAGGGAAAGAGCTTGCTGTGTCTGAAGTTAAAGCCTGTGAAATTCTGGTTTCTGACATTCTTTTGCTTTCCCGTGCAGAGTGCATGCCTTTCTATAGTGCCCCTGTAATGACCTCCGTTCTAACCTGGATAGATTGCCCATGTGGGGTCATTTGGTTTCCATCCTTGTGTAGCCATGGACATCTCATTTAAAGGGACACTGTCACATAGTTCTTCATGTCCCCTCTGTGGTACAGCAACAGTTACATATTCTGTTAGCAGATGTCATCTTACTTACTTCCCCAGTCCTTCCAATGAGTGAAACAGTGTTCAAAACCCTCAAAACAACCCAAAAGGTAAACAGAACAAGGTAAATGATTGCTGTCACTTTGTGCCCCACATGCAAACAAACTGTGTGTATGTGGGCAGTTGCTGTGCTTTTAGGTTGATGTCTTGATGTGGGGGATGTAGAAAAGTATTTTGCTGTTCAGCCAAAACCAGCTAAATTTGCACTGCAGTGTTTTGCTTCAGAACAATCACGGTGATACTTGTTTTCTGTGACTGAAATTTCCTTTTCTCACTGTTACAAGGCCCTGGGTTTTAAGGCTCCTGTTTTACTTGCCTGAGTACTTCCTATTGAGGTGCTTTAGAACATCTCAAAGTGCTCTTTCTGGCCTGCTTAAATATGAGACATTACCATGACACATTGTTTGATTGTGCGAAATTTCAGATATGTTCCATTGTATTGCCACTTTCTAGCACATCCGCTGACAAAAGGAAGGTTCAAACATGGTGATGCCCCCCTTGAGGACCTTGGTATCTGGTCTACTTGAATGTCACAGGTTTCTAGTGGAGACTGTCCAATATATGCAAATAGGTTGAAATGCTTTTTAGTTTGTGATGTGGGTTATTGACCACTAGAATAAGAACATCTGAGCCTTTTCCTCTCACTTGTAGTAAAACTTCAGACTTGGCATAAACTGCAGGTTTTTTTGAGAAAGGCAAAGCTACATCTTTCTTCTCTAGGGCTCTGAATGGGTTTAATTGAAAGAACAATTTGATTTGCTGCTGTAGCTGCTGCTACAGTAAAATGGCTTGGAATGCTAGCAAATTTTTACTTCTCTCACCCAAACCAAGGATTTAATACTGGCAGGTGAACTTCTGAAGGCTGCTATCAAGTATACAGAGACAATAACTGTCTTGGAGGTGGAACTTTGTCAATATTTTTTGCCTTGGGCCAAAAAACATTCTCAATAATGGAGTGCTAAAGCCCTGCTAAGAAATGTTGCAGCTAGGGAAAGGGAATTTATTCCAAGTTTTAGAGTGCACTATTTTGGTAGGATGTATGGTTTCTTAATCATCCTTATGTTGAAGCATCAACCATCAAGACGTTTGGGGGACACCTAAAGGCATGCTTCTGGTTCAGTAAGAGTTTCCCTTGTGCTTGAGGTCATGCAAGGCTGGCTACATTACTGTCCTTAATATTATGTTACCATGTATGCTTGAGCGAAAATTTCTCTTCCTGTGCCCTGTAACCTTGGTAGAGAGTTTTTAATTATTTTAAAAAACCCATACTGGGGTACGGGAGAGAAAATTCCAAATCACAATACTGAGAAATTAAATAGGTGTTCACAAAGCTACTTTGCCTGTTTCTTTCTGAAATGACTATGAGATTATAACCATAAAATGATTAGGAGAATAGATAACAGAAGTCTCTTGGGATTGTTCATATAACATGTATTTTATAATGCCATAAATAGCAAGCCAACTAAGCTCTTATAAACTTATTTTATTAATGCACATTGATTTATAATTACAGTTATTAATCCCAGGAATACAGACAAATGCTTGTTGTTTGTAACCAGGTCAACAATGAAAGAGGTAGCTCTTAGATGCAATGGGCAGAAGCAAGCAAGAGGGAGGGAACTGTCAGCTCTGGAGAGTGCCAGCCTCAGGGTTGACTTTTGCCTGGTTAATGCTGTGCCAAACACTGCCTTTTCCTCGTTACATCTATGAAAATGAAGATTAACAATATGAGACAATTATTTTTTGGAAAAAAAAGAATAAAATTAGGTGCCTGGATCTCAGTTCCCCCTTTTGTGGGCCCTGGTGGGATTTTTTGCAGTCTGCAAGTGCAAGAAGACCTCAGATTGGTAAGGCACACAGGAAGAGCTCTCCTGTATTGATCCAAGCTCTGGCAGTAAACTAAACTCTAACACCCCTAGCCTTTAGCAGTGTCTTTGATGCCAGCATATGAATACAGAAGTAGACAAAAAGGGACCCTGTTAGTTTCAAGTTTTTTTTTCAATAATCAGGAAAGAAATATCAGTAGATGATAGTTTCAAAATTAAGAAAATAACAATAATGTATATAATATATAATTACAGAATTTAATATAATACATTTTTATATACATATAATACCTTTAGAAACTGATCTTTCTTTTCCATAACTCCTTTAAGGCAGAATAAAACCAGCTTGAGACTAGGTGACTGTACTCTCCTATAGGCAAGAAAAGTCTAACACAAACATTATATGCATGATATATTATTTTTACTGAGTTTCAGTACTGAAATTCTTACAAAAGCAAGCTTAGTCTTCAGAAGCATCATTGGAACCAGAAATTTGGTTTATTGTATATTATGTTTAAACCAGTTTAGGAATTTCTAGCTTTTTGTGATGGTCTCTGATAGCTTTGAGTGTGCATTTTTATGTGGCTTGTAATGTAGTTAGCAAGGCTCAGGTCCTCTTTTTGCAGCTGCAAACTCATCTGTGTTTGTTCCTCTGATGTGTATGAGTCCTGTTGACTCAGAAAGACAGTAACTTCATTTCTCAAAGGTTAAGCATGCACCTTCCTTTAAATATGTGACTATTCCCAGGGCATTTTAAAATTGTGCCTACATTTTATGTAATTCATTGGCTTGAGATCTGTACCTTAAATCTCAGATTTGTATTTTTAGATTAATTGCAGGAAAGGAAGATCCTGACCATGAGTGGCAGTCAGGTTTCTGATACACAGAGGAGATTACTGTAGAACTCAGTGGTGTTTTTGTATGAATAAAATGGCCATAATGGTGTAAGGAGCTTGGACAAGAAATGTTAATCCAGTCAGATACTGGTGTTTGTTTTAAGACTGAATGGAACACCCTGAGGGCTTTTGGGTGTAAATATAGTCCCAACCAAGGAGTCAAGAAATGCATTTTATTAGATATCCAAGGTTTTCTTTTTTGAAGGTAGCTGAATGTGTGCCATGAATATTTCATAATATGTATGGTATGGTTTGTTATTCCTCAAGTCTTAGAATATCCGCTAATGCAGTGTTGTATTTTTCTTCAGATAGAACCATCATAAAATTTAATTTTCCGTTACAGCTGCAAATTAGTGCCATGTATATGTATAGTATTTTCTGCAAGCAGGTGCGGAATTAAAATAGTTTTTGCAGCTAACTTGCTTGTTTACCATTTCCCAGCTAAGTATTAATATTCTTATAATTATTGCCAAAAAATGAGTATCTTCTGTAGTTTCATGACCTCTTGTATTTTAGCATTCCAACATACTTACGGGGTTCCCTGCTTAAATAAATTCGTGTTTAGATCAGAAAACACAAACCCTCATGGATTTGCATTTTGCCATCCACACACTTAGTAATTTTTATGAGAAAACCAAACAGAAAATGTCAAAGCTTCAGGGTCTCCCCTCACATTTTAGTGAAGATTTAACAGCAGGATGACATAGTGAATAAGGGCCTGCTTCTGTGGTTTGCTCAGTACCTCCTATGATTTACTCTTGGTGCCAATAAGGGCAGGCAGTATTTTGCAGAGGATATGCATCCCGTGGTAGGAGCAGGTCCTGAGAGTTTTACAAAACACACCGTGAAGCAGCAGCAGAAGTTATAATCTAAAGAAATTCACACTTTTAAAAATAAAAGGAACAAATATGTTTTATATTTTGGCTTTTGGGGATTTTTTTTTTTTTTTTTAATTATGATAGCTGATATATGTGCTTCTTAATAATTTTGAACAGCACCTAGCAAGTCACCCAGCCATCACCAAAGAGACAGGGTCCTGGCCGGGGCTATGCTGCATGTAGTCCATAGCACACTCCTGGTAGCCAAAAATGTTCCACTGCAGCCGCTGGATAAGAACTTTCTGTGCCCCTGCAGTGGGAGGGAAAACACTGTCCGATGATGTCTGTCGTGCTCCTCTCCTTTACCTGTAGCCTCCAAGGTTCTTTTCCTTACTTCATCAGTGCCTGTAGTGTGCTCTGAGGAGTATCTAGATGCCAAGACTGAACTATTAAAATGAAATGGTATTTGAGCTTTTCAAGCGCGAACTAACAACTGATGAAAACACTTTTATCTGTTCATTTCCTTTAATGCTCTCCACAACCCACTCAAACTGAAATAATTGTACAAAAATCTAACACTTCCTTTGGAACAAGGAGGTGATTTTCCTCTTTCTCCCTCTTTCCTTTCACACAGATGATTTTAAACATCTAGGGCTAGACTGCTCTAATGAAAGCTGTTTCTCAAATGTTTGTGTGGCAAAATCCTTATTGTATCCCCTAATTATCCTCTAATCTCATAGCTTTTTTTCAGCCTGGTTAAGGGGACAGTTGCTGGATTAAAAAGATGCATTTAGTGGGCCAAATTCTTTCCTCCCTTATACCCCTGCTACATCAGGAGAGTCCAGGCTTTTGTACCTGTGTTTGTGAATGTAGAATTGGATTTTGCCTTTATCTGTTTTACTTTATGCATTCATTTTTGTCAGAGCGTATTGTGTCTACTCACAGGTGTTAGTTATTGTAACAGTAATTTTTCTTCTTCATTGGTTTTGGTAGCTCTAGGAACATTTGCCTGTACACGGACAGCTTGCTCCTGCTGCTGCTTCTGCTCCTTTCCAGATACTAAGTCACATATGAAAACAAATCACACCATACTTTTGTGGTACTGCTTTTTGGTTAGCTATTGATGTATTTTCCACAGGTGTTCTAAATGATCAGAAGTGTGACTAAAGTGAAATACGAGAGGTCACACATACACAGGGGATAATGATTTCTGGAAATAATGCCAAATATAATAATACTTAGCTGGAACACAGTAAATAAGCATGGAAGTTAGGAGTACTCTATGTCTGTTTAGATGTCTGCTCAGGATTGGGATTCGTCTCCTTATTAAGACATGGCTGCACTATAAAAATGTTCAAGAATTCATGTTCTCCCTGGTATTTGATTATGCTGTCCATAAACCACTGAGAAACATCACCTGCTGTAAAGTCAGTGGAAAACAAAAATGGAATTAAAAAACACCCAGTGGTCTTTGAGCAGTTGCCTGGCTCCAACAGTCTGCATGTTACTTCTCTACAGAAGGGCTCACATATTCCTCTAACCAAGAAAAGATACTTCCCTGGATAAGTGCATGCATGTGCTGACTTTCTTATGTTCAGGCAAAGATGACTCTGGTTTGATTCAGAACCTTTCACCTGCCTAGCTGAGCTCTGACTACATAATCAATGGGGAAGTGAGACCTTCTTAGACTGAATTAATTTCCAGGTTTATCTTTGCTGTTATTGATGAATATTTTGTCATTGATATATAACAGTGTTTAAAATCAAATAAAATGCATGAAATTCTAGCCAAGACATTTTTTGGTCAGCATTATAGCATTTTAATGTTAATCTGAAGCAATTAAAGGCCAGATTTCAAAACAGATGAAAGCACTCTACTTCTCCACTGTTAGGAGACAAGTTAGTTGAAAGTGATTTCTGCAAAAACCACAAGCTATTGATTGTGTTATTTGTGAGCATGGTTTTTATAAGAATCTTAAATGCTGTTCCATTTTCCTGTCCTTACAGCAAATACACAAACAAAAACACAGACAATATGCAGGAGCTTACTGCTGCTTCCACTTAACGATGGTGTTTCATTGCAGCCTTTTTGTGGTTAGAATAACTGAGTTGGGGGTCATGGTAAATAAAATCAAAAATATGAAAGGGCATGTCTTTTGAAAAAGTTATAGACAGAAGACACTAGTGAAAATTAAAATGATAAACTGGAAAATAATGTGATTGAGGTTCTTCTGAAAATGGAGTTAAATTTGCTGCTATTATTTAGGCTGCAGCACTGTGAACAGTGACTTTATTTGGGGGAAGAAATGCTAGGAATTTTATACTTTCCCATTCTCATTTGTTTCCTGGCATCTTCTGTTGATGTTTTTCTCTATTTTTTCCATTATTATTTGCTAAATATATTATGACATTTTATTTACCTTGGTCGAGAGCTTTGAGACCTCTGTGTGACTTCGCCATTCTAGCAATTTCACAAATAAATCACCGATCATTGTGCAGAAATATCACAGTTTACATGAAGACAGCATTATTTTTATGGTACAAGAAGCGGGTTTATACTGGATAGTTGGATTGCTACATCTGTAGGTATGTGTACAGAATACACCCGCTCATATCTTTCTTTTTAATTAGCCCTTAGTAGTTTTTATTAAAGCAATGTGTTACAGAGGGATTTTGGAGGTACAGTGGTTGAATCTACATTCTTCAATAAGACATACCATTTTATGGACATACGTTATTTCTGCATGTGTAAAATAAGGATACTTTGTTAGTCTTTTGTTAATTTCCAGATAATTAAACATTATTATCTATTTACCAATGAATAGATGTGATCTGTTTACAATATCAAAGATGTATATAAAGCACTCAGCTATAGCTGAAGTTCTAATTAAAATACGTCATTGTTTGTCATGGTTTTAAGGCGAAAATTAAAAAGCGTTGCCAAATTAATCTTCAATCAAGAGTTCATTAATTAGCTAACCTTCTGTAAATGGGCTGCAGTTTGATGACAGCTCACTAAAGGACCATTTAAATGAATTCCTGATTGTATCAATCAGACAGGGGAAAAGAATTAGATTTGCAGCTCTTCTGCAGTAGTTCCTGCAAACATTTCCCCAACATTTAATGCACACAATGGATGTTAAACTATTTTAAAGTGATGAATCCTATTTATTACTGTCCCAAACTCTGGTACTTCTTGCTGTATATCAAGAGGAAATGTATAATGCTGCCAAGATTTCATGATCCTGAACAGAATACTGCAGAGGAATATGCTTTATAACATAGTAATAAGCAGTTGCTTGAAATAACATCATAACTTTCCATGAGAAAAATGTTTTGAACAAATAATTGATTATATAATAGTCTTTAGTAAAATTTACTTTGCTTCTGTCATAAATTTTAAAATACGAGGGCTTAAGTGGTCAGGTACTTCAGTTGCTTTTGTGCTGGCAACATAAAATTTCTGGACCTCTAGACTATCTGGGTATGTCTGCCATGAAAGTGGCAAATTAAGGATGTTAGTGCTAGATAAGGGTCTATTTTTGTGTTACTTTAGTGCACATAATACCTATCTAGACCCATCACAAGGCTTAAAAAAGAAGTTTAGAATCGGTTGTAGAAGTTAATATGTGATTTGGTGACTCCTTTTGTGATGAATAGGTGGGATTGGGATTCTTTTTTTTGGCATGTATTTAGTCTGTATGTATGCTTTTTGTGGTTCTGTGTGAACATGTGTTTTATGAAAAGTATGGTCAAAATAACAGTCTCTATTTACTCTTGCCAATAGTTCTCCTTCTAAACTTCATGTAAACACACAGTTAACATTTGGGTTGGTTATCGTCTTAGTGAAATAAAATGGTTTGAATTATTTTTGGGGGGGGAGTCTGGGGTGCAGTTGTTCAGTCAGTAGATTAATATACTCAAAACTCTTTGAAACGAAAGTGTTAATTAAGGCCAAGAAAGATTGCATGTCAGAGCACTAAGTGACAGGTTGCATATTAAGACATCTCAGATGTCTACAAGTTCAACAGCCATGGTGATCTTTTTCTCCCCCATATAAATATTTCCATTTGCTTTGTATTATATATACCGGTATTTTTAACCAGTTATCTGTAATTGGTATATTATTCTAACTTACTGTAAAGTGCCTTCCCATCTTGTTGATGGAAATGATTGAAGTACATTAAAATACAACTGAAGTTGAATTTATACTTTTCTGACCAGTACAGCAGTGTACATTTTTGTTATCATCTGCCATGAGACAGTAACCTTGTCCAGCACTGCTACATCTGTTAAGTCTATCCTGCCAATTAAACCACAGCACTGCTGTGGGGTTTTTTTCTTAGTCAAGGTGTTTATATCAACATTTCATACAGATACAGTAATCTAGTGTGAGGGAGAATCAGTTTTTTTTCCATCTGTGCTGATTTGCATATGCATGTCAAATCTAGCTATGCCATTTTTGTGGTATTGAGGAAAACAAAATGACCTTTACTCAAGTTCTTAATAGTGGATGGTTCTTATGTTCTGAATTTTCAGGTGGTGGGGGGAAGAGCGTGGAAGAGCGAGTTTTTGCTGATTACGCCACTGATGCTCGCAACAGTCTGATACCATCTAATACACTAAAACTCTCTATGCCTTCCTGTTATAATTGCATCTCTGCTCAAGGCTACTGTAGTTAGGCTACATTAAATCTCATTGTCAGTCAGGCTGCATAAGGCTCAGGAAGCTCACGGGCTGGAGATGGGCAATGGCTCTTCCTCGAGAGCAACTTCTCTCACTGCTACTTGCTTGTCTTCTCACAGATTGCCACGTTACTGTGTACATAATGGACACCCCTTACATAAATTATGTAACTTGATTTCTCCCCCTGTCTGACAGACATGATTTGCTTAAAAATAAATACAAGCCGGTAATCTAGGTTGCCCATTCTTCTTTTAGCTAACTGCACATGCTATTTATCATGTTGGACATAAAGAAAAAGCAAAAAGTCACTAATTTCAGTTATCAACCAACATAAGCGCACATGTAGAAGATGGGTCATGTACACTTAACATGTATGATAAAATATAGGAGCTTTCAGCAGGGCTTCTATCAAAATAATTATCTAAGCAATTATCTGTGCTATTCAGCTAACTTTTGCATGCGATGGTGTTTCTGTGCTTTTGTGTTCATCAACCTTACTGCTTTGAGTTCTCTTAGGAACTATTAGACTGACAGTTTTCAAATTGTGCAGAAAAGACAAAGAAAGAGAAAAGGGCTTTTTATAGAAAATTGTGCCTTTATTACAGGTAGTTAATAAGTATTAATATCGTAAAAAAATCAATGGGTTAAATGCAGTTGTATGATTTTAACTCGTGCACAGATTTCGATCCTGTGCGAATTGCCTGCATTTTCAGGTTGTCTTTAAAAGTCTCAACACTGCAGTTCTTTTCCTCCCAACTGCAACACTATGTATGAAAAAAAAAAAGGACAAGCAAACACTGATGTGCCATGCATATGTGAATTTCGCAAACAGTATTCTTGATCCTGTAGATTGATACAAGCAGAAACATAAACAAACTGTCCCTGAAGCGTGCACTTCAGGATCACTTTGTCATTCAACTCTACAGTAATAATATTTTTTAATGTTGTGGTTTGTTGGCTTCTGCACGTATATCACATTAGATATGTTTTAATTCTTGGCTCTTCAAAGGATACTTACGCACGCCGATGAATTGGCTAGGCTTCAGGCAATAGTAGCCATTGAATTTTGTGTACAGACAGAAGAGTGCATACTGATGATTATATTCTTAAAAAAAACAAAACTCACTTTATTTTGTGTGAGGATTTATGTTGTTCTCCATCTTATTATATGAAACTGTTTTCCTTTTAAGAATGTGGGCTTTGTCTAGTGATAACCTTGGTATTATGCAAAGAAAAACCTTGCAAGGAATAATGCAATTTTTTATTTCAAAGTTTGCTGCTTTGTCATGGCAGTTTTCTTTTAGAGCATCATGGGTGGGGAGAGAAGGACAGTTCATAGGTGGGAAACTCAACTAATACATTTATGTTTAGTGGTGGCAGCCTCCTTCTCAGTTACTGGCAAAGCCTTGAGAAAAGTAAACCATGTGCTTTTGTACTGTCATATTTGATTTGGACTATATTCTCACTGTTGTTTGAAGCTAACATGAAACGCAGTGTCTGCATGACCCATTTTAGCAGCCCATTATCATAATTTCACTGTCGTATGGCCACTGAGTTAATGTACTTACAAATGACAGAGAAAGTGTGTTACATGACCTTAGGGTTTTCAAAAATTAAATGACGTAGGAGGTTGTATTTCAAAGAATTGTTGAAGAGTAGGGTTTTGGGGGGATGCCTTTTGGCTTTTTTCCCCCCCTCACTTACAGTGTCATAGCTTGTAACAACAAGAAGGTATCTTTATTCCTTGATGGACAGGAATACTAAAAGTTTAAGGTTTTTCAAGCTCTGGATTTTAGCCATTAGATTAATAATTTTGAGTAATGTGAAAGTCTATTGAATGCAGTCTATTTTAATTCTTTCTTTCACTGTCATTCATCTCTGTTCCTGGTATAATTAAGTTACACTGTCTTTCGTATTTGTTTATTTTGCCGGGTATGGATTTTTGTTTGGTTTTAGTGTGTTTTGGTGTTTTTTAAGGGAAATATTTTGAATGCAAGCAGCAAAGCAAGTGTATTTCCTGGATTTGCTACGATGAGGCGATCTTCTGGTTGATCATGTGATGTGGTAGTGCTGGGAATAATTTTGGTTTGAAAAATAATCTTTTTTAAAAATGGCTTCCTTAATTTGAGTTTAAACCAGATCTGAATGTGTTTCTTAATTTAAGTGACATTGGCATTTTATCAGTGCACAGTGTCCCCATACTTCCCAAATTTTATGGTGTCATGAACTTACGTTGCTGAAACCCACCATAGTGAGTGATTGATGTTTCTTTCATCACAGAAGGGGTTACATTGAGGGTAAACCACAGTGGCTATGATATATATCCAGTAAATGAGGAAACGGCAGGAGAAACCACAAACATGTAGTCCAAGTGGCATATCCTCACCTTTTCCTCATAAAGTTAAGTATTGAAACTAACTGCCTTATCTCTCCCCTACCCTTGTGAAGTTGGAAATCCTGTAGGCAGCACTCTGCTTGAAAGGCCTCCCCATGGTTCTCCTGCTTGAACTAGAATTTGTACAAACAAGTATGTTTTTTCTTCTTCCATAGAAATAGACTGAAGTCTGGCTTATTGTAAAAGAAAACAACAACCAACCAACCGAATAAGCCCGTAACCATTTCAGCTGAACCCAGGATGCAAACAAAAATCCAACCTTTGTTGTGATTAGTACATTCTCTGAATGCAAAACTATGTGACAAGCAGAAGGAAGCAAAAAGTCCTTTCCAACCCAAATCATTCTGGGATTTTATGATTCTATTTTATTTAGACACTTATTTGGCAATGCTAGAAATGTTAAGTGGGAATAGGATCTACCTAAGCTCCATCTCCTTTACACCCACAGGCCATGTGATTTGTGTCTCTTGAGACAGGTTTGCTCATGTGGGCTTGTATAGGTAACTTGTGGTAGGTTGCAGTGGAGTTGTGTGAGTATTATTTTGACTTGGCAACCATATCCAGGCAGAAACCACCTTTCCAAAATTAGTGGAAATTTTGTCTTAATAAGGACTGGAGGATAAATCAATATTCTTTGCTCAACCTGTGTTAGAAACCCTCGAGCCTCTGACCCTACTGACACAAACGGTTTTATGTGAAATTACTAATTTTTGAGACAGCTCCAGAATAATATCTTAACAGCTAATGCACCTTGAATTAGTTTGAAGGTAAAATGTGATTGCCACTTGTGCCTAGAAATTACTGCCTTAAATAAATTTTGGAGCTCAAGACAGTTGTCCTTAAAATGTTATTTTCTGGGGGTTTTTATCTATATAATTTCATAGTAAGGCTAAATAATAATGTAACAATAGCAAAAACAATAATACTAGAATTTATTTCCTGAATTTAACGTTGTAAAATTGCTTGGTTGCTTGGTTTTCTCTGGCACTAAGGGACTGCTCTCATTTTACACCCAGGCAATCCCATTGATTTCAAATACAATCTAAAGGGGTTGTCTGCTTATAATAGAGGGCAGAATTTGACTTTCATTGCTGGGTGTAAATGATGGCAGAATTTAACTTTAAGGTCTCAGTCCTGCAGCAAACCCCTAAGCGCAGCTCTGTTCATTAAAGAACTTAGCCATGCTTTTAACCTTAAATAAGATTCCTCTGCTCATGCGTATGTTTTGCAAGGCACTTAGGCATGTGCTTAAATTTCATTAACATCACTGTGCCTATGCACTTTGAAGCAGGACACGTGCACAGCAAGGAGTATTTTCACAAACGTAGATGACATGAGCTGTGTGATGGGTGTACTTGACCTGAGTGCGGTGGGGCCTCCTGCCTCCAAGTGCTCCATCCCTGCTGGACTGTGCTCCTTCCAGCGTTGGCTGGGCTCACTTGTGCCGCTTTCTGTTTCCGTGCATTGCATGTTCTTCCTTATAAAACCCCAGTTTCTGAAAATCCTGTTGCTGCTGCTTTAGTGACTACTGTGAATTCAGGTGGTGTGTGGTTGCTCTCACTTTAAATTTCTGTGTATATTATTCTCCCTGCTGTGACTGTGTTTTGTAAAAATAAAGCACAAGACCTAATAGTGTTTCTAAATTCTAATGGAAGTACATAATTCTGGTGTACCAGTCTTCATAGGTCATTTGCTGAGAGCAGTGAATGGCTCTAAATATGCATGTGATCTTGTGGAGCCTGTGCCTCAGGTCTGCGGTTGTTTTCAGGCAGAGTACTGACAAGATGAGGGATCACCACTCTGCTTTACATGCGCAGATCAGCGTAATACCTTGTGAACAAAACAACTGAAACAGAGCATCCAGGCATTTGGCTAATTGGAGGCTCATTAAAAAATATGGAGATAGATGGTTTCTTCTCAAGTTGCCCTGAAGTAACGAAAGGAGGGAGGAAAAAAATACATCTCCAAAAGACAGCAGAGGTATTACCAACCAATGATTCCAGTCCAGATAGGCATGCTTTGTTTGCTTGACACTGTGCAAAGACAAGATGTGGGAGTGAACATGTCATGACAGAACTGAGACATTTCTCAGACATGAGAGGTTCAGGAGGCTATTTCATGACATGATGGCTTTCTAAAATTCTGCTGTGTCTTCTCAG